>NC_092766.1:17299494-17320858 GCF_047496795.1 Chiloscyllium punctatum
GGGAGAGAGAGATAGGGGGAGAGAGAGACAGGGAGGGAGAGACAGAGAGAGAGAGAGAGAGACAGAGAGAGAGAGAGAGACAGACAGGGGGGAGAGAGAGATAGGGGGAGAGAGAGACAGGGAGGGAGAGACAGAGAGAGAGAGAGACAGGGAGAAAGAGACAGGGAGGCAGAGAGAGACACACACAGAGAGAGAGAGAGAGAGAGAGAGAGAGAGACAGACAGGGGGAGAGAGATTGGGAGGGAGAGACAGCGAGAGAGAGAGAGAGACAGGGAGAGAGACGGGGGAGAGAGACAGGGAGAGAGGGAGAGACAGGGAGAGAGAGACAGGGAGGGAGGGGACAGGGGGGAGAGAGAGAGAGACAGGGAGGGAGAGACAGGGAGAGAGACTGTGAGGGAGAGACTGTGAGGGTGAGACTGGGAGAGAGAGACAGGGAGAGAGAGAGAGACAGGGAGAGAGAGACTGGCAGGGAGGGAGAGACAGGGAGAGAGACAGTGAGGGAGGGACAGGGGGAGAGAGAGACAGGGGGAGAGAGAGACAGGGAGGGAGAGACAGAGAGAGAGAGAGAGAGAGAGACACACAGAGAGAGAGAGAGAGACAGATAGGGGAGAGAGAGACAGGGAGGGAGAGACAGAGAGAGAGAGACAGGGAGAAAGAGACAGGGAGGCAGAGAGAGAGAGAGAGAGAGACAGACAGGGGGAGAGAGATTGGGAGGGAGAGACAGCGAGAGAGAGAGAGAGAGAGACAGTGAGGGTGAGACAGGGAGAGAGGGACAGGGAGAGAGGGAGAGAGACAGGGAGGGGGAGTCGGGAGGGAGAGACAGTGAGGGAGAGAGAGACAGGGGTGAGACAGACACGGGGAGAGAGACAGGGAGAGAGACAGGGAGGGAGAGAGAGACAGGGAGGGAGAGAGAGACAGGGAGGGAGAGAGAGACACGGAGAGAGAGAGAGACAGAGAGAGGGAGAGACAGACGGAGAGAGAGAGACAGGGAGGGGGAGACAGGGAGGGAGACGGGGAGAGGGGGAAGAGAGAGACGGGGACGGGGGTAGAGAGGGAATGGGGTAGAGAGGGAGGGGGGTAGAGAGGAGGGAGGGTAGAGAGGGAGGGAGGAGAGAGGGAGGGGGGGGAGAGGGAGGGAGACAGGGAGAGGGAGGGGTGGGGGGGGGAGAGGGAGGGGGGTGGGGACAGGGGAGGGAGGGAGGGGGAGGGAGGGGGGAGAGAGGGGGAGGGGGAGGGGGAAGAGAGGGGGGAGAGATGGGGAGAGATTGGGAAAAAGAGGGAGAGATGGAGGAGAGGGGGGAGAGGGAGGGAGGGAGAGAGGGGGAGAGGGAGGGAGGGAGAGATGGGGAGAGGGAGGGGGAGGGGGGAGAGATGGGGAAGGGGGGGAGAGACGGGAAGGAGAGACGGGGAGAGGGAGAGAGAAACAGGGAGAGGGAGGGAGTGAGAAAAAGGGAGAGGGAGGGAGTGAGAAAAAGGGAGAGGGAGAGAGAGAGAAAACCAGGGAGAGGGAGGGAGAGAGAAACAGGGAGAGGGAGGGAGTGAGAAAAAGGGAGAGGGAGGGAGTGAGAAAAAGGGAGAGGGAGAGAGAGAGAAAACCAGGGAGAGGGAGGGAGAGAGAAACAGGGAGAGGGAGGGAGAGAGAAAAACAGAGGGAGGGAGAGAGAAAAACAGGGGGAGGGAGAGAGAGAAACAGGGAGAGGGAAGGAGAGAGAAACAGGGAGAGGGAGAGAGAGAAACAGGGAGAGGGAGGGAGAGAGAAAAACAGAGGGAGGGAGAGAGAAAAACAGGGGGAGGGAGAGAGAGAAACAGGGAGAGGGAAGGAGAGAGAAACAGGGAGAGGGAGAGAGAAACAGGGAGAGGGAGGGAGAGAGAAAAACAGGAGAGGGAGGGAGAGAGAAAAACAGGGAGAGGGAGGGAGAGAGAAACAGGGAGAGTGAGGGAGAGAGAAACAGGGAGAGGGAGAGAGAGAAACAGGGAGAGGGAGGGAGAGAGAAACAGGGAGAGGGAGAGAGAGAGAAACAGGGAGAGGGAGGGAGAGAGAAACAGGGAGAGGGAGAGAGAGAGAAACAGGGAGAGGGAGAGTGAGAGAAACAGGGAGAGGGAGGGAGAGAGAAACAGGGAGAGGGAGGGAGAGAGAGAAACAGGGAGAGGGAGAGAGAGAAACAGGGAGAGGGAGGGAGAGAGAAACAGGGAGAGGGAGGGAGAGAGAAACAGGGAGAGGGAGGGAGAGAAACAGGGAGAGCGGCAGAGAGAGAGAAACAGGGAGAGGGGGAGATGGTGCTGAGGGAGGATGAGGCAGCAGGAAGAACAGAGAGAGAGAGGGGTGAGAGAGAGAGAGAGAGAGAGGCTGATAAAATGAAGGAGACTTATAGAGAGAGGCAGAGGGAGAGAGTGAATGAGACAGGAGTGAGGAGGATGTTGGACAGAGAGAGATTGAAAGGGTAAAGTTGGGAGAGCGAATGGTAAAGAGGGAGTGTGAGAGAGTGAGATGATAATGTGCTGAAGTGTGCAAAGGATAGAGGGAAAGAAGGATATAGAATGAGAACAAGGAATAGACAGAATGTGAGAGAGACAGAGGGAAACACAGGGACAGAATGAGAAAGAGAGAGAGAGGTAGAAAGAGGGACAGAATGAGAAAGAGAGAGAGATAGAAAGAGGGACAGAATGAGAAAGAGAGAGAGAGAGATAGAAAGAGGGACAGAATGAGAAAGAGAGAGAGATAGAAAGAGGGACAGAATGAGAAAGAGAGAGAGAGAGATAGAAAGAGGGACAGAATGAGAAAGAGAGAGATATAGACAAATGAGAGAGAAAAAGAGAGGGAGAAAGAGAGAGAGATAGACAGGATAGGAGAGATGGGAAAAAAGAGATCGAGAGAATGAGAGAGAGAGAAGGAGAGAGGGAGAATGAGAGATAGACAGAGAGAAAGAGGGACAGAATGAGAAAGAGAGAGAGTGATAGGATGAGAGAGAGAGAGGGAGAAAGAGAAAGAGATTGAGATAGAGAGAGAGACCAAACGGAGTGGGACAGAAGGAGAGAGAAAGGATGAGCGAAAGGATGAGAGAGGGATAGAATAAGAGAGAGATGGAGAGAACGACAGAAGGAGTGGGATGGATTGAGAGGAGCGGGGGGGTGGGGGGGGGATGAGGGGAGCAAAGAACGAAAGAAAATTGGGAAACGGAAAGATGGAGGGAAAGGAAAAAGAGAGAGGTAGTAGCGACAGATCCCTGAGAGAGGAGAAATAGAAGATTCGGGAGGCGGGGGGGGGGGGGGGAGAGAGAGAGAGAACTGGTTTGGAAAGTGAAAGGTTTTTTAGTCGGTACGAAGGGGATTGAGTAATGAAACCACAAAAGGTGGGAGCTTTATAATTCTTCAGGCCCGTTATTGTTCTGTCTGACAAGTATTTCGTGATTATCCCTTTTTATTGCCATTCAGGAGACTATACAGGATAATTACGGATAATTACACATGCAAGGATGATGTGAATAGCCAATCTCTCCGAGCGGAATGGCTCTGCTGTCTTTTATTCCCCATTAACTGCCTATTGTCTGAGTATGTGAGGATTGGTGTCAGAGAGAGAGAGAGCATTGAGACCTATATAGCTTTTTAAATCAGCCAAACTTAATAAGACAGACAGAGAGCTGAAGATGAAAGAGAGAGAGAGAGAGAGAGAGACACAGACACAGACAGGGAGAGGGGAGAGAGAGAGAGACAGACACAGACACAGACACAGACAGTAAACAGGGAGAGGGGAGAGAGAGAGAGAGAGAGACACACAGAGAGAGAGAGAGAGAGAGAGACACAGACACAGACAGGGAGAGGGGAGAGAGAGAGAGAGAGAGACAGACACACACAGACACAGACACAGACACAGACAGTAAACAGGGAGAGGAGAGAGAGAGAGAGACACAGAGAGAGAGAGAGAGAGAGAGAGACAGAAACAGACACAGACACAGACAGGGAGAGGGGAGAGAGAGAGAGAGAGGGAGGGAGAGGGGAGAGAGAGACAGAGAGAGAGAGAGAGAGACACAGACAGTAAACAGGGAGAGGGGGGAGAGAGAGAGAGACAGAGAGAGAGACACAGACACAGACACAGACAGTAAACAGGGAGAGGGGGAGAGAGAGAGAGAGACACACACAGAGAGAGAGAGAGAGACAGACACAGACACAGACAGTATACAGGGAGAGGGGAGAGAGAGAGAGAGGGAGGGAGGGAGAGGGGAGAGAGAGACACAGAGAGAGAGAGACACACAGACACAGATAGTAAACAGGGAGAGGGGAGAGAGAGAGAGAGAGAGAGAGAGGGAGGGAGAGGAGAGAGAGAGCGGGAGGGAGAGGGGAGAGAGAGACACACACACAGGCACAGACAGTAAACAGGGAGAGGGGAAGGAGAGAGAGAGAGAGAGAGGGGGGGGAGGGAGAGGGGAGAGAGACACAGACACACACAGAGAAACAGAAAGAGAGAGGGGGACAGAGAAAGACAAGGGAGAGAGACAGACAAAGAGAGACAGACAGACAGACAGAGAGAGATGGGGAGTGAGAAACAGAGAGTGAGACACAGAGATAGAGAGACAGAGAGAGGGTGAGAGAGTGAGACACAGCGAGAGACAGAGATAGAATGAGAGAGAGATAGAGACCGAGAGAGAGTGAGACATAGAGAGAGACAGTGAGAGAGAGAGTGAGACACAGAGAAAGAGAGAGAGACAAAGAGACTGACAGACAGAGAGAGACACACACACACAGACGGAGGGAGAGAGAGACACACGCACAGACATAGAAAGAGAGACTGAGAGAGAGAGAGAGAGAGATGGAGAGTCAGAGACAGAGAGAGAGTGAGACACAGAGATAGAGAGACAGAGACAGAGAGAGGATGAGAGAGTGAGACACAGGGAGAGAGAGAGTGAGATACAGGGAGAGAGAGGGAGAGAGAGGATGAGAGAGGGAGAGAGACAGAGAGAGAGTGAGACACAGAGACAGAGAGGGAGAGAGAATGAGACACAAAGAGATAGAATAAGGGAGAGACAGAGACAGAGAGAGTGAGAGACGGAGATAGAATGAGAGTGAGAGAGAGACAGATAGAATGAGAGACAAAGACAGAGAGAGAGTGAGACAGAGAAACAGTGAGACACAGAGAGAGAGAGAGAGACAGAGAGAGACAGAGAGTGACAAAGACGGAGAGAGAGAGAGAGTGACAAAGACACAGAGAGAGAGAGAGAGAGAGAGAGAGAGAGAGAGAAAGAGGGAGAGAGGGAGTGAGACAGACTGGCAGACCAAATCATATAGAGAGAGAGAGAGAGAGGATAGAGGGGCTGACTGATGAGAGAGAGAGACATTGAGGGGGACAGAGAGGGCGATACAAACACACAGCACAGCCCCTCCATCACCTGGGGTGCAAGTCCCTCACAACAACAGCACACTGCATTCGACTAGCACTCTCACACAGAAGGGAAGATCCAAGATCCACAGAGAGATAGAGGAGAGGGGAGAAACACGAGGGGAGATAAAATCCAGGTTAAAACGGTCAGGTTTAAGGAGGGCCCTTAAGGAAGGGGGAGGGGAGAGAGAGGGAGCGAGAGACAGAGGGGGAGGCAATTCCTGAGTTAAGGAGACCCCCCCCCCGGGAAGCTGAGGGCATTGCCCCAACTGGGAATCAGGGACGATGCTTGGGAGGCTAGGATTGGAGGGGAGCAGAGATAGGGAGGGGGTGTAGGGGGCTGGAGGGGGTGACAGAGATGGGGAGGGGGTATAGGGAGCTGGGGGGGGTGACAGAGATAGGGAGGGGTGTAGGGGTGAAGGAGATAGGGAGGGGGTGTAGGGGGTGAAGGAGATAGGGAGGGGGTGTAGGGGCTGGAGGGGGTGATAGGGAGGGGGTGTAGGGGTCTGGAGGGGGTGACAGAGAGAGGGAGGGGGTGTAGGAGCTGGAGGGGGTGACAGAGATAGGGAGGGGGTGTAGGGGGATGGAGGGGGTGACAGAGAGAGGGAGGGGGTGTAGGAGCTGGAGGGGGTGACAGAGATAGGGAGGGGGTGTAGGAGCTGGAGGGGGTGACAGAGATAGGGAGGGGGTGAAGGAAGTAGGGAGGGGGTGTCGGGGCTGGAGGGGTGACAGAGATAGGGAGGGGGTGGAGGGGCTGGAGGGGGTGACAGAGACAGGGAGGGGGTGTAGGGGGTGTCAGATAGGGAGGGGGTGTAGGGGCTGGAGGAGGTGACAGAGATAGGGAGGGGGTGTAGGGGGTGACAGAGATAGGGAGGGGGTGTAGGGGGCTGGAGGGGGTGACAGAGATAGTTTCTCTGTACTCAGACCAGAGTGTGGTGTAAATAGTTGATCAGCTCGCTGGCTGAAGTGATCATCAGTCATTCACTGTGTCATCGACTGCTTTTATCTGACCTTGGTGGGAGAGAGTGGATGGTCGGGGTTCAAAGGTCAAAGGGTGTGGCGCCATTCACCGCATGGCAACTGCCGCCATTTTGCTTGGTACTTGGAGACACCAATCAACCAAACCGCCCTGTGGCCCAACATTTCAACTCCCCCCTCCCACTCTGCTAAGGACATGGAGGTCCTGGGCCTCCTTCACCGCCGCTCCCTCACCACCAGACGCCTGGAGGAAGAACGCCTCATCTTCCGCCTCGGAACACTTCAACCCCAGGGCATCAATGTGGACTTCAACAGTTTCCTCATTTCCCCTTCCCCCAGCTCACCCCAGTTCCAAACTTCCAGCTCAGTAACTGTCCCCATAACTTGCCCGGACTTGTCCTACCTGCCTATCTCCTTTTCCACCTATCCACTCCACCCTCTCCTCCCTGACCTATCACCTTCATCCCCTCCCCCACTCACCCATTGTACTCTATGCTACTCTCTCCCCACCCCCACCCTCCTCTAGCTTATCTCTCCATGCTTCAGGCTCACTGCCTTTATTCCTGATGAAGGGCTTTTGCCCGAAACGTCGATTTCGAAGCTCCTTGGATGCTGCCTGAACTGCTGTGCTTTTCCAGCACCACTAATCTAGAACTTGGAGACACTGGTGACCCATTCTGTTCCTCTGTTGGCGCCAGGGGAGTGGTGAGGTGGGATGGTTTTGGGTGCTGGGGGAGAGGCGAGACACGGTCTCAGGGGGAGAGAGACAGGGCAGCCATTTTGGATGACATTGGCAAAGTGGGGTATCTCTGGATTAGACTTAACGCCGCCCCCTGGCGGTTCCTGGCTGCCCCATTTGGCAACCCGCAGGTGGACTGACATAGCATTTATTGCCCCGGATCGCGCCCCCCCTCCTAGTTGCCCCCACTCCTCGAGAAGGGGAGGAGAGGTGAGCCGCCATCTTGAACCCCTCCATTCCTCCCCCCCCCCCATGTGGTGTAGGGACACAGGGCCCTGTGAGGGAGGGAGCACCAGGATTCTGACCACCCCCGATATATTTCGGGACGGTGTGTGGGAGATGGGGGGGTGTCAGAGGGGAACGTGCAGGGAGCTGGTGTTCCCCATGTATCTGCTATCTCCCCACCAACCCCCCCCCTCCAGGGGGTAGAGCTGACAGGGTTTGGGGAAGGTGCTGTATGAGGAGCCTCACTGCAGTGGGTCTTGTAGACGGTACACTCTGCTGTGACTGGGGGGGGAGGGGGGCAGAGGGGTGGGGGGAGTGTTTGTGGGTGTGGTGTGGGGGGGGGGGGAGCTGCTTTGTCCCTGGACGGTGTCGAGCGTCTCGAGTGTTGTTGGAGCTGCCCCACCCCCCTCCCCGTCCAGGGGCGAGTGGGGAGTATTCCCTCACCCCCCCGACTCGTGCCTTGTCGATGGTGGGACAGGCTTTGGGATGTGGGGGGGGGGGGGGGAGTCAGGAGGGGAGTTACTCGCTGCAGGATTCCCAGCCTCTGACCTGCTCTTGGAGCCGCTGTGTTTATATGGGGCTGGGTCCAGTTCAGTTTCTGGGCAATGGGAACCCCCAGGATGTTGATCGTGGGGGGGGGGGATTCAGTGATGGTAACACCATTGAACATCAAGGGGGGCGATGGTTAGATTCTCTCTCAATGGGAACCCCCAGGATGTTGATAGTGGGGGGGGGAGATTCAGTGATGGTAACACCATTGAACATCAAGGGGGCGATGGTTAGATTCTCTCTCAATGGGAACCCCCAGGATGTTGATAGTGGGGTGGGGGGGGATTCAGTGATGGTAACACCATTGAACATCAAGGGGGCGATGGTTAGATTCTCTCTCAATGGGAACCCCCAGGATGTTGATAGTGGGGGGGGTATTCAGTGATGGTAACACCATTGAACATCAAGGGGGCGATGGTTAGATTCTCTCTCAATGGGAACCCCCAGGATGTTGATAGTGGGGAGGGGGGATTCAGTGATGGTAACACCATTGAACATCAAGGGGGCGATGGTTAGATTCTCTCTCAATGGGAACCCCCAGGATGTTGATAGTGGGGGGGGGGGGGATTCAGTGATGGTAACACCATTGAACATCAAGGGGGCGATGGTTAGATTCTCTCTCAATGGGGATTGTCATAGCCTGCATTTGTGTGGCACCAATGAAACTTGCCCCATTGTCATCCCAAGCCTGGACGTTGCCTGGTTCGTGTTGCGTTCGGACATGGAACATTCCGGGGTCTGAGGGAGCGGGGAATGGAGCTGAACACCGTGCGATCGTCGGCGAACACCCCTCCCCCCTCCCGGCGGGCTCTGCATTTCTGTAGCGCCGCAACCCCCTCCAGCCTTCTTGCGGGCGGTCGCTGAGAAAAGAATGCTCCCTGCCCTCGCACAGCAAGATCCCGCTCCTGGGATCACACCCCCCCTCACCACCTGCTCGGCCATTGGTGCCCAAAGGGATTCTGGGATGGTGGTGGGGGAGCTGCGGTCCGAGGTGGGGATGGGCAGTTCCTCAAACCTCTCGCCTGAGATGGAGAGTGAGAGGGAGAGAAACTGGGAGAGAGGGAGGGGGGGAGAGAGAGAGAGAGAGAGAGAGAGAGATAAGATGGGAGGGATGGAGAGTGAGAGGGAGAGAGGGTAAGGAGAGGAGAGAGACAGAGGGAGGGAGGGAGTGACAGAGGGTGAGAGAGGAAGGGAGGGGGAGATAGAGAGGGAGAGGGGAAAGAGGGAGGGAGGGTGCAGATGGAGCGAGAGAGGGAGAATGGGGGGGAGAGAGGGAGTGTGATAGTGAAGAGAGAGAGGGAGGGAGGGAGACAGAGAGGGAGAGGGAGAGAGGGTAGGGAGAGAAGGAGAGGAGAGAGAGAGAGGGAGGGAGAGACAGAGGGTGAGAGGATGAGAGAGGAAGGGAGGGGGAGATAGAGAGGGAGAGGGGAAAGAGGGAGGGAGGGTGCAGATGGAGCGAGAGAGGGAGAATGGGGGGAGAGATGGAGAGAGAGAGGGAGTGTGATAGTGAAGAGAGAGAGGGAGGGAGGGAGACGGAGAGGGTGGGAGCGAGAAAAGGAGAGAGAGAGAGAGGGAGAGGGATAGAGAATGACGAACATTCCCTCTCACTGTGATAAAACAACGATCTAAAGGCTTTTCAGTTGGAAATACATGGCAGTATTTTTCCGATTAATGTCATTTTCATAGGCAGATGAGACTCATTTAAGCCCATTAATGAGCGTGCAGAGGGTACTCATTGTGGAGTAAGGTCCCCGATGCCAGTGAGCCTGAAGGCGAGTTGGGGGAGGGGGGAGGGGGGGGAACAGCTCATGAGATTCGGATCCATTGAACAGCCACGTGCTCGTCAGCGCCGTGCTAATGAACACACTCTGAACGATCAGGATCATCTTCCCAGCTTCACACCCCCCAGGGAGACAGGTGTGTGTGTGTTTTGGGGGGGGGTGATCCACTTGGCTACGAGGTGGGTGGGGAACAACACCATTCCCGTTTGCAGATGGAAGGCATTAACGCCCGTCTCCCACGGCAGTTGCCCAACGTCGTTGCAGAGATTGTCAGCAGATCCACGTTCGTGTTCACTTCATCGCAGCTCCGGGATGTGGCATATTCTGCATATTCTGCACAAAGACCCCCCAAAGAACCCCTCGATTAGATTCCAGTCTGTAACTCCCTCCCGGGTATCTGTTATTCTGTATATAACCCACCCCGAACCCCTCGATTAGATTCCAGTCTGTAACTCCCTCCCGGGTATCTGTTATTCTGTATATAACCCACCCCGAACCCCTCGATTAGATTCCAGTCTGTAACTCCCTCCCGGGTATCTGTTATTCTGTATATAACCCACCCCGAACCCCTCGATTAGATTCCAGTCTGTAACTCCCTCCCGGGTATCTGTTATTCTGTATATAACCCACCCCGAACCCCTCGATTAGATTCCAGTCTGTAACTCCCTCCCGGGTATCTGTTATTCTGTATATAACCCACCCCGAACCCCTCGATTAGATTCCAGTCTGTAACTCCCTCCCGGGTATCTGTTATTCTGTATATAACCCCCACCCCGAACCCCTCGATTAGATTCCAGTCTGTAACTCCCTCCCGGGGTATCTGTTATTCTGTATATAACCCCCACCCCGAACCCCTCGATTAGATTCCAGTCTGTAACTCCCTCCAAGGTAACTGTTATTCTGTATATAACCCACCCCGAACCCCTCGATTAGATTCCAGTCTGTAACCCCCTCCCGGGTATCTGTTATTCTGTATATAACCCTCCCCGAACCCTTGATTACATTCCAGTCTGTAACTCCCTCCCGGGGTATCTGTTATTCTGTATATAACCCACCCCGAACCCCTCGATTAGATTCCAGTCTGTAACTCCCTCCGGGGTATCTGTTATTCTGTATATAACCCACCCCGAACCCCTCGATTAGATTCCAGTCTGTAACTCCCTCCCGGGTATCTGTTATTCTGTATATAACCCACCCCGAACCCCTCGATTAGATTCCAGTCTGTAACCCCCTCCCGGGTATCTGTTATTCTATATATAACCCACCCCGAACCCCTCGATTAGATTCCAGTCTGTAACCCCCTCCCGGGTATCTGTTATTCTATATATAACCCACCCCGAACCCCTTGATTAGATTCCAGTCTGTAACTCCCTCCCGGGTATCTGTTATTCTGTATCTAACCCATCCCGAACCCCTCGATTAGATTCCAGTCTGTAACTCCCTCCGGGGTATCTGTTATTCTGTATATAACCCACCCCGAACCCCTCGATTAGATTCCAGTCTGTAACTCCCTCCCGGGTATCTGTTATTCTGTATATAACCCACCCCGAACCCCTCGATTAGATTCCAGTCTGTAACTCCCTCCCGGGTATCTGTTATTCTGTATATAACCCACCCCGAACCCCTCGATTAGATTCCAGTCTGTAACTCCCTCCCGGGTATCTGTTATTCTGTATATAACCCCCACCCCGAACCCCTCGATTAGATTCCACTCTGTAACTCCCTCCCGGGGTATCTGTTATTCTGTATATGACCCCCACCCCGAACCCCTCGATTAGATTCCAGTCTGTAATTCCCTCCCGGGTATCTGTTATTCTGTATATAACCCACCCCGAACCCCTCGATTAGATTCCAGTCTGTAACTCCCTCCCGGGTATCTGTTATTCTGTATATAACCCCAAACCCGAACCCCTCGATTAGATTCCAGTCTGTAACTCCCTCCCGGGTATCTGTTATTCGGTATATAACCCCCACCCCGAACCCCTCGATTAGATTCCAGTCTGTAACTCCCTCACAGGGTATCTGTTATTCTGTATATAACCCACCCCGAACCCCTCGATTAGATTCCAGTCTGTAACTCCCTCCCGGGTATCTGTTATTCTGTATATACCCCACCCCGAACCCCTCGATTCGATTCCAGTCTGTAACTCCCTCCTAAGTGTCTGTTATTCTGTATATAACCCACCCCGAACCCCTCGATTAGATTCCAGTCTGTAACTCCCTCCCGGGTATCTGTTATTCTGTATATAACCCACCCGAACCCTTCGATTAGATTCCAGTCTGTAACTCCCTCCCGGGTATCTGTTATTCTGTATATAACCCACCTCGAACCCCTCAATTAGATTCCAGTCTGTAACTCCCTCCCGGGTATCTGTTATTCTGTATATAACCCCCACCCCGAACCCCTCGATTAGATTCCGGTCTATAACTCCCTCCCAGGGTATCTGTTATTCTGTATATAACCCACCCCGAACCCCTCGATTAGATTCCAGTCTGTAACTCCCTCCCGGGTATCTGTTATTCTGTATATAACCCACCCCGAACCCCTCGATTAGATTCCAGTCTGTAACTCCCTCCCGGGTATCTGTTATTCTGTATATAACCCACCCCGAACCCCTCGATTAGATTCCAGTCTGTAACTCCCTCCCAGGGTATCTGTTATTCTGTATATAACCCACCCCGAACCCCTCGATTAGATTCCAGTCTGTAACTCCCTCCCGGGTATCTGTTATTCTGTATATAACCCACCCCGAACCCCTCAATTAGATTCCAGTCTGTAACTCCCTCCCGGGTATCTGTTATTCTGTATAAAACCCACCCCGAACCCCTCGATTAGATTCCAGTCTGTAACTTCCTCCCGGGTAACTGTTATTCTGTATATAACCCCCACCCCGAACCCCTCGATTAGATTCCAGTCTGTAACTCCCTCCCGGGTATCTGTTATTCTGTATATAACCCCCACCCCGAACCCCTCGATTAGATTCCAGTCTGTAACTCCCTCCCGGGTATCTGTTATTCTGTATATAACCCCCACCCCGAACCCCTCGATTAGATTCCAGTCTGTAACCCCCTCCCGGGGTATCTGTTATTCTGTATATAACCCACCCCGAACCCCTCGATTAGATTCCAGTCTGTAACCCCCTCCCGGGTATCTGTTATTCTGTATATAACGCTCCCCGAACCCTTGATTACATTCCAGTCTGTAACTCCCTCCCGGGGTATCTGTTATTCTGTATATAACCCACCCCGAACCCCTCGATTAGATTCCAGTCTGTAACTCCCTCCGGGGTATCTGTTATTCTGTATATAACCCACCCCGAACCCCTCGATTAGATTCCAGTCTGTAACTCCCTCCGGGGTATCTGTTATTCTGTATATAACCCACCCCGAACCCCTCGATTAGATTCCAGTCTGTAACTCCCTCCCGGGTATCTGTTATTCTGTATATAACCCACCCCGAACCCCTCGATTAGATTCCAGTCTGTAACCCCCTCCCGGGTATCTGTTATTCTGTATATAACCCACCCCGAACCCCTCGATTAGATTCCAGTCTGTAACTCCCTCCCGGGTATCTGTTATTCTGTATATAACCCACCCCGAACCCCTGGATTAGATTCCAGTCTGTAACTCCCTCCCGGGGTATCTGTTATTCTGTATATAACCCACCCCGAACCCCTCGATTAGATTCCAGTCTGTAACTCCCTCCCGGGGTATCTGTTATTCTGTATATAACCCCCACCCTGAACCCCTCGATTAGATTCCAGTCTGTAACTCCCTCCCGGGTATCTGTTATTCTGTATATAACCCACCCCGAACCCCTCGATTAGATTCCAGTCTGTAACTCCCTCCCGGGTATCTGTTATTCTGTATATAACCCCCACCCCGAACCCCTCGATTAGATTCCACTCTGTAACTCCCTCCCGGGGTATCTGTTATTCTGTATATGACCCCCACCCCGAACCCCTCGATTAGATTCCAGTCTGTAATTCCCTCCCGGGTATCTGTTATTCTGTATATAACCCCCACCCCGAACCCCTCGATTAGATTCCAGTCTGTAACTCCCTCCGGGGTATCTGTTATTCTGTATATAACCCCCACCCCGAACCCCTCGATTAGATTCCAGTCTGTAACTCCCTCCCGGGGTATCTGTTATTCTGTATATAACCCACCCCGAACCCCTCGATTAGATTCCAGTCTGTAACTCCCTCCCGGGTATCTGTTATTCTGTATATAACCCCAAACCCGAACCCCTCGATTAGATTCCAGTCTGTAACTCCCTCCCGGGTATCTGTTATTCGGTATATAACCCCCACCCCGAACCCCTCGATTAGATTCCAGTCTGTAACTCCCTCACAGGGTATCTGTTATTCTGTATATAACCCACCCCGAACCCCTCGATTAGATTCCAGTCTGTAACTCCCTCCCGGGTATCTGTTATTCTGTATATACCCCACCCCGAACCCCTCGATTCGATTCCAGTCTGTAACTCCCTCCTAAGTGTCTGTTATTCTGTATATAACCCACCCCGAACCCCTCGATTAGATTCCAGTCTGTAACTCCCTCCCGGGTATCTGTTATTCTGTATATAACCCACCCGAACCCTTCGATTAGATTCCAGTCTGTAACTCCCTCCCGGGTATCTGTTATTCTGTATATAACCCACCTCGAACCCCTCAATTAGATTCCAGTCTGTAACTCCCTCCCGGGTATCTGTTATTCTGTATATAACCCCCACCCCGAACCCCTCGATTAGATTCCGGTCTATAACTCCCTCCCAGGGTATCTGTTATTCTGTATATAACCCACCCCGAACCCCTCGATTAGATTCCAGTCTGTAACTCCCTCCCGGGTATCTGTTATTCTGTATATAACCCACCCCGAACCCCTCGATTAGATTCCAGTCTGTAACTCCCTCCCGGGTATCTGTTATTCTGTATATAACCCACCCCGAACCCCTCGATTAGATTCCAGTCTGTAACTCCCTCCCAGGGTATCTGTTATTCTGTATATAACCCACCCCGGACCCCTCGATTAGATTCCAGTCTGTAACTCCCTCCCGGGTATCTGTTATTCTGTATATAACCCACCCCGAACCCCTCAATTAGATTCCAGTCTGTAACTCCCTCCCGGGTATCTGTTATTCTGTATAAAACCCACCCCGAACCCCTCGATTAGATTCCAGTCTGTAACTTCCTCGCGGGTAACTGTTATTCTGTATATAACCCCCACCCCGAACCCCTCGATTAGATTCCAGTCTGTAACTCCCTCCCGGGTATCTGTTATTCTGTATATAACCCCCACCCCGAACCCCTCGATTAGATTCCAGTCTGTAACTCCCTCCCGGGTATCTGTTATTCTGTATATAACCCCCACCCCGAACCCCTCGATTAGATTCCAGTCTGTAACTCCCTCCCCGGGTATCTGTTATTCTGTATATAACCCACCCCGAACCCCTCGATTAGATTCCAGTCTGTAACTCCCTCCCGGGTATCTGTTATTCTGTATATAACCCACCTCGAACCCCTCGATTGGATTCCAGTCTGTAACTCCCTCCCGGGGTATCTGTTATTCTGTATATAACCCCCACCCCGAACCCCTCGATTAGATTCCAGTCTGTAACTCCCTCCCAGGGTATCTGTTATTCGGTATATAACCCACCCCGAACCCCTCGATTAGATTCCAGTCTGTAACTCCCTCCCGGGGTATCTGTTATTCTGTATATAACCCCCACCCCGAACCCCTCGATTAGATTCCAGTCTGTAACTCCCTCCCAGGGTATCTGTTATTCGGTATATAACCCACCCCGAACCCCTCGATTAGATTCCAGTCTGTAACTCCCTCCCGGGGTATCTGTTATTCTGTATATAACCCCCACCCCGAACCCCTCGATTAGATTCCAGTCTGTAACTCCCTCCGGGGTATCTGTTATTCTGTATATAACCCACCCCGAACCCCTCGATTAGATTCCAGTCTGTAACTCCCTCCTGGGTATCTGTTATTCTGTATATAACCCACCCCGAACCCCTCGATTAGATTCCAGTCTGTAACTCCCTCCCGAGTATCTGTTATTCTGTATATAACCCCCACCCCGAACCCCTCGATTAGATTCCAGTCTGTAACTCCCTCCCGGGTATCTGTTATTCTGTATATAACCCCCACCCCGAACCCCTCGATTAGATTCCAGTCTGTAACTCCCTCCTGGGTATCTGTTATTCTGTATATAACCCCCACCCCGAACCCCTCGATTAGATTCCAGTCTGTAACTCCCTCCCGGGTATCTGTTATTCTGTATATAACCCACCCCCGAACCCCTCGATTAGATTCCAGTCTGTAACTCCCTCCCGGGGTATCTGTTATTCTGTATATAACCCACCCCGAACCCCTCGATTAGATTCCAGTCTGTAACTCCCTCCCGGGTATCTGTTATTCTGTATATAACCCCCACCCCGAACCCCTCGATTAGATTCCAGTCTGTAACTCCCTCCCGGGTATCTGTTATTCTGTATATAACCCACCCCGAACCCCTCGATTAGATTCCAGTCTGTAACTCCCTCCCGGGTATCTGTTATTCTGTATATAACCCCCACCCCGAACCCCTCGATTAGATTCCAGTCTGTAACTCCCTCCCGGGCCTTTCAGCTAGGCCCAAGGAGCCTGAAACAGGAGAAAAGATGTCCTGGGCCTGGTGTGTCAGTCTCTTACAGCAGAGTCTTACAGCCGAGTACCCAGTCGTTGTCATGGCTACACCTTCTAGGGTATTCCATTGCCCCTCCAAGCGCTTTCCTCTGAGCCTCGAGTTGTTAAATGAGCAACGTTGCCTGAATTTTAACTTCTCTCAGTATCACGTCTGACGTCTGTCACCGATATCGGCCGCGCTGTGGGGCACCTTCCAGCAGGAGGCCATTCAGCCCCTCTCCTCCGGCCTGTCACACAGGAACACGAGGCCATTCAGCCCCCCCCTCCTCCAGCCTGTTACACACAGGAACAGGAGGCCATTCAGCCCCCCTCCACCAGCCTGTTACACACAGGAACAGGAGGCCATTCAGCCCCCTCTCCTCCTCCAGCCTGTTACACACAGGAACACGAGGCCATTCAGCCCCTCTCCTCCAGTCTGTTACACACAGGAACAGGAGGCCATTCAGCCCCTCCTCCAGCCTGTTACACACAGGAACAGGAGGCCATTCAGCCCCTCTCCTCCAGCCTGTTACACACAGGAACAGGAGGCCATTCAGCCCCTCTCCTCCAGCCTGTTACACACAGGAACAGGAGGCCATTCAGCCCCTCTCCTCCAGCCTGTTACACACAGGAACAGGAGGCCATTCAGCCCCTCTCCTCCAGCCTGTTACACACAGGAACAGGAGGCCATTCAGCCCACCCTCCTCCAGCCTGTTACACAGGAACAGGAGGCCATTCAGCCCCTCCTCCAGCCTGTTACACAGGAACAGGAGGCCATTCAGCCCCTCCTCCAGCCTGTTACACACACGAACAGGAGGCCAATCAGTCCCTCTCCTCCACTCTGTTACACACAGGAACAGGAGGCCATTCAGCCCCTCTCCTCCAGCCTGTTACACACACGAACAGGTGGCCATTCAGCCCCTCTCCTCCAGCCTGTTACACACACGAACAGGAGGCCATTCAGCCCCCTCTCCTCCAGTCTGTTACACACAGGAACAGGAGGCCATTCAGCCCCTCTCCTCCTCCAGCCTGTTACACATAGGAACAGGAGGCCATTCAGCCCCTCCTCCTCCAGCCTGTTACACACAGGAACAGGAGGCCATTCAGCCCCTCTCCTCCAGTCTGTTACACACAGGAACAGGAGGCCATTCAGCCCCTCTCCTCCTCCAGCCTGTTACACACAGGAACAGGAGGCCATTCAGCCCCTCCTCCTCCAGCCTGTTACACACAGGAACAGGTGGCCATTCAGCCCCTCCTCCTCCAGCCTGTTACACACAGGAACAGGAGGCCATTCAGCCCCCCTCCTCCAGCCTGTTACACACAGGAACAGGAGGCCATTCAGCCCCTCTTCTCCAGTCTGTTACACACAGGAACAGGAGGCCATTCAGCCCCTCTCCTCCTCCAGCCTGTTACACACAGGAACACGAGGCCATTCAGCCCCTCTCCTCCAGTCTGTTACACAGGAACAGGAGGCCATTCAGCCCCTCTCCTCCAGCCTGTTACACACAGGAACAGGAGGCCATTCAGCCCCTCCTCCTCCAGCCTGTTACACAGGAACAGGAGGCCATTCAGCCCCTCTCCTCCTCCAGCCTGTTACACAGGAACAGGAGGCCATTCAGCCCCTCTCCTCCTCCAGCCTGTTACACACAGGAACAGGAGGCCATTCAGCCCCTCCTCCTCCAGCCTGTTACACACAGGAACACGAGGCCATTCAGCCCCTCCTCCTCCACCCTGTTACACACAGGAACACGAGGCCATTCAGCCCATCCTCCTCCACCCTGTTACACACAGGAACACGAGGCCATTCAGCCCCTCCTCCTCCACCCTGTTACACACAGGAACACGAGGCCATTCAGCCCCTCCTCCTCCAGCCTGTTACACACAGGAACACGAGGCCATTCAGCCCCTCCTCCTCCACTCTGTTACACACAGGAACACGAGGCCATTCAGCCCCCTCCTCCAGTCTGTTACACACAGGAACAGGAGGCCATTCAGCCCCTCTCCTCCAGTCTGTTACACACAGGAACAGGAGGCCATTCAGCCCCCTCTCCTCCAGCCTGTTACACACAGGAACAGGAGGCCACTCAGCCAACCTCCCACTCCTGGTATCCCATGGGTTGCCAGAGATCTCTCAATCTCCCAGGGTCCCACGCCAATCAGGAGAGTGTTTCAAGACTTTCCCTCCACAACGTCTGGAATCCGGGACTCCCCTCGTCCCTCCCCTTCTCCCCTCCCTCACCCTCTCCCATCAACGCCCCTGCAGCTCGGCTCTGGAGAAACGGTATTTCTCTCTCTGTCTCTATCTCTGTCTCTCTCTGTCTCTGTCTCTTTGTCTCTGTCTCTCTCTCTCTGTCTCTGTCTCTTTCTGTCTCTCTCTGTCTCTGTCTCTCTGTGTCTCTCTGTGTCTCTCTCTGTGTCTCTCTCTGTGTCTCTCTCTGTCTCTGTCTCTGTCTCTCTCTGTCTCTGTCTCTCTGTGTCTCTCTCTGTCTCTCTCTCTGTCTCTCTCTCTGTGTCTCTTTCTGTCTCTCTCTCTCTCTCTGTCTGTGTCTCTCTCTCTCTCTCTCTCTGTGTCTCTCTCTCTGTCTCTGTCTGTCTGTCTCTCTCTCTGGGGGGCAGGGGTGGGTGTGGGGGTTGGGGGTGGGGCTGCTGAACATGGGAGTGACTCCGGGAAGGGAGGGAAGGTGACAGACGAGGGCAGCTGGAGGAGGCCTGAGGTTTCAGGAGACTTCCCCCTCACCACACCCTACCACGAGGATCTCCGCGAGCTGGGGATGACAGAGTTACAGGGAATGTCTTCTCTGGAGCCTGGTGGGGGGGGGGGGGGGGGGGGGGGTTGGGGGGGGGTTGGGGGGGGGGGGGGCAACTCCAACAGTCAACCCTCCTCCCCCCCCCGCCCCATATTGTCCCATAGTGCCCAGGGATGTGCAGGTTAGGGTGGATTGGCCATGCTAAATTGTCCCATAGTGCCCAGGGATGTGCAGGTTAGGGTGGATTGGCCATGCTAAATTGTCCCATAGTGCCCAGGGATGTGCAGGTTAGGGTGGATTGGCCATGCTAAATTGTCCCATAGTGCCCCAGGGGTGTGCAGGTTAGGGTGGATTGGCCATGCTAAATTGTCCCATAGTGCCCCAGGGATGTGTAGGTTAGGGTGGATTGGCCATGCTAAATTGTCCCATAGTGCCCCAGGGATGTGTAGGTTAGGGTGGATTGGCCATGCTAAATTGTCCCATAGTGCCCAGGGATGTGCAGGTTAGGGTGGATTGGCCATGCTGAATTGTCCCATAATGCCCAGGGATGTGCAGGTTAGGGTGGATTGGCCACGATAAATTGTCCCATAGTGCCCCGGGATGTGCAGGTTAGGGTGGATTGGCCAGCCGGGATCCTGTGAGCGCCAACCTCTCGGCCTTCCTGAGGCCTGAGGCCTAGTCGCGCAGATGAAGCCTGGCCTCGCTCCGTGACCCGATTCTGCTCAGGTGCTGACACATCGGGGTGGGGGGGGGGCGGGGGGCAGTGCTCCAGTTCTCCCGGCTCCCGACACACTTCATTATTGGGGACTGGTGATTCAGTTGATTTCCCGGGACTGCCAAGCGAATACGCCTCATCGGCCCAATTAAGACTCACTGGATTGATTTGTTCTCTTTGCTTCCTCATTAGCTGTGACCAAAAAATGCTTTATCCGTCTCTCTGCTCGGCCCAGCTGGGGCCTGCGCTGACGCTTCTGTGTTGCCAGGTAAAATATGCTCAGCTTAAAAGCATTTTGCCTTCCTCTCTTGACCCAGTTCATTCCCTCCAGAACTGGGTCAAGCACCCAGGCTCTTTCCTGGCCCTGCTCAACTCCTCTCGCCAATATTTCCTTTGAAACTTGGTGGTCTGTTTTCTTTTCATCCGAGGCGAGGACAGCGAGAGAGACTCAGAGCTGTACGTCATGGAAAAAGGCCCTTCGGCCCAACTCGTCCACGCTGACCAGATCTCCTAAATTAATCTAGTCCCATTGACCAGCACTTGGCCCATATCCCCCCAAACCCTTCCTATTCATGTCCCCATCCAGATGCCTCTTAAATGCTGTCATTGTACCAGCCTCCACCACTTCCTCTGGCAGCTCATTCCATACACGTACCACCCTCTGGGTGAAAAAGTTGTCCCTCAGGTCCCTTTCCCCTCCCACCCTAAACCTATGCCCCTCTAGTTCTGGGCTCCCCCACCCCAGGGTAAAGACTTTGCCTATTTACCCTATCCATGCCCCCCATGATTTTATAAACCTCTATAAGGTCCCCCCTCAGCCTCCGACGCTCCAGGGAAAACAGCCCCAGCCTGTTCAGCTTCTCCCTGTAGCTCAAACCCTCCAACATCTTTGTAAATCTTTTCTGAACCCTTTCAAGTTTCACAACATCTTTCCGATAGGAAGGAGACCAGAATTGGACACAATATTCCAACAGTGGTCTAACCAATGTCCTGTACAGCTGCAACATGACCTCCCAACTCCTGTACTCAATACTCTGACCAATAAAGGAAAGCATACCAAACACCTTCTTCACTATCCTATCTACCTGTGACTCCACTTTCAAGGAGCTATGAGCCTGCACTCCAAGGTCTCTTTGTTCAGCAACCCTCCCTAGGACCTTCCCATTAAGTGTATAAGTCCTGCTAAGATTTGCTTTCCCAAAATGCAGCACCTCACATTTATCTGAATTAAACTCCATCTGCCACTTCTCAGCCCATTGGCCCATCTGGTCCAGATCCTGTTGTAATCTGAGGTAACCCTCTTCGCTGTCCACTACACCTCCAATTTTGGGGTCATCTGCAAACATACTAACTCTACCTCCGAGGTTTGTTACTGTCGTGTTGAGATAATGATGTGGAAGGGCCGGTTTTGGACCAAGTTTAAAATAAAAAGTCACACAACACCAGATTAGAAGCCAACAGACTTATTTGTGAAGGTACTGGCTTTTCTGAGAGCAACAGAGCTGAAAATGTGTTGCTGGAAAAGCGCAGCAGGTCAGGCAGCATCCAAGGAGCAGGAGATTCGACGTTTCGGGCATGAGCCCT
>NC_092766.1:17320958-17345958 GCF_047496795.1 Chiloscyllium punctatum
CCCGGGTATCTGTTATTCTGTATATAACCCACCCCGAACCCCTCGATTAGATTCCAGTCTGTAACTCCCTCCCGGGTATCTGTCATTCTGTATATAACCCACCCCGAACCCCTCGATTAGATTCCAGTGTGTAACTCCCTCCCGGTATCTGTTATTCTGTATATAACCCACCCCGAACCCCTCGATTAGATTCCAGTCTGTAACTCCCTCCCGGGTATCTGTTATTCTGTATATAACCCACCCCGAACCCCTCGATTAGATTCCAGTCTGGAACTCCCTCCTGGGTATCTGTTATTCTGTATATAACCCACCCCGAACCCCTCGATTAGATTCCAGTCTGTAACTCCCTCCCGGGTATATGTTATTCTGTATATAACACCCACCCCGAACCCCTCGATTAGATTCCAGTCTGTAACTCCCTCCCGGGTATCTGTTATTCTGTATATAACCCACCCCGAACCCCTCGATTAGATTCCAGTCTGTAACTCCCTCCTGGGTATCTGTTATTCTGTATATAACCCACCCCGAACCCCTCGATTAGATTCCAGTCTGTAACTCCCTCCCGGGTATCTGTTATTCTGTATATAACCCACCCCAAACCCCTCGATTAGAATCCAGTCTGTAACTCCCTCCCGGGTATCTGTTATTCTGTATATAACCCACCCCGAACCCCTAGATTAGATTCCAGTCTGTAACTCCCCCCCGGGTATCTGTTATTCTGTATATAACCCCCACCCCGAACCCCTCGATTAGATTCCAGTCTGTAACTCCCCTCCAGGGTATCTGTTATTCTGTATATAACCCACCCCGAACCCCTCGATTAGATTCCAGTCTGTAACTCCCTCCCGAGTATCTGTTATTCTGTATATAACCCACCCCGAACCCCTCGATTAGATTCCAGTCTGTAACTCCCTCCCGGGTATCTGTTATTCTGTATATAACCCACCCCGAACCCCTCGATAAGATTCCAGTCTGTAACTCCCTCCTGGGTATCTGTTATTCTGTATATAACCCACCCCGATCCCCTCGATTAGATTCCAGTCTGTAACTCCCTCCCGAGTATCTGTTATTCTGTATATAACCCACCCCGAACCCCTCGATTAGATTCCAGTCTGTAACTCCCTCCTGGGTATCTGTTATTCTGTATATAACCCACCCCGAACCCCTCGATTAGATTCCAGTCTGTAACTCCCTCCCGGGTATCTGTTATTCTGTATATAACCCACCCCGATCCCCTCGATTAGATTCCAGTCTGTAACTCCCTCCCGGGTATCTGTTATTCTGTATATAACCCACCCGAACCCCTCGATTAGATTCTAGTCTGTAACTCCCTCCCGGGTATCTGTTATTCTGTATATAACCCACCCGAACCCCTCGATTAGATTCTAGTCTGTTACTCCCACCCGGGTATCTGTTATTCTGTATATAACCCACCCCGAACCCCTCGATTAGATTCCAGTCTGTAACTCCCTCCTGGGTATCTGTTATTCTGTATATAACCCACCCCGAACCCCTCGATTAGACTCCAGTCTGTAACTCCCTCCCGGGTATCTGTTAGTCTGTATATAACCCACCCCAAACCCCTCGATTAGATTCCAGTCTGTAACTCCCCCCCCGGGTATCTGTTATTCTGTATATAACCCACCCCGAAATCCCTCGATTAGATTCCAGTCTGTAACTCCCTCCCGGGTCATCGGTTATTGTGTATATAACCCACCCCGAACCCCTCGATTAGATTCCAGTCTGTAACTCCCTCCCGGGGTATCTGTTATCCCGTATATAACCCACCCCGAACCCCTCGATTAGATTCCAGTCTGTAACTCCCTCCCGGGTAGCTGTTGTTTTGTATATAACCCACCCCGAACCCCTCGATTCGATTCCAGTCTGTAACTCCCTCCCGCGTATCTGTTATTCTGTATATAACCCACCCCGAACCCCTCGATTAGATTCCAGTCTGTAACTCCCTCCCGGGGTATCTGTTATTCTGTATATAACCCACCCCGAACACCTCGATTAGATTCCAGTCTGTAACTCCCTCCCGGGTATCTGTCATTCTGTATATAACCCACCCCGAACCCCTCGATTAGATTCCGGTCTGTATCTCCCTCCCGGGTATCTGTTATTCTGTATATAACCCACCCCAAACCCCTCGATTAGATTCCAGTCTGTAACTCCCTCCCAGGTATCTGTTATTCTGTATATAACCCACCCCAAATCCCTCGATTAGAATCCAGTCTGTAACTCTCTCCCAGGTATCTGTTATTCTGTATATAACCCACTCCGAACCCCTCGATTAGATTCCAGTCTGTAACTCCCTCCCGGGGTATCTGTTATTCTGTATATATAACCCACCCCGAACCCCTCGATTAGATTCCAGTCTGTAACTCCCTCCCGGGTATCTGTTATTCTGTATATAACCCACCCCGAAACCCTCGATTAGATTCCAGTCTGTAACTCCCTCCAGGGGTATCTGTTATTCTGTATATAACCCACCCCGAAACCCTCGATTAGATTCCAGTCTGTAACTCCCTCCCGGGGTATCTGTTATTCTGTCTGTTACCCACCCCGAACCCTTCAATTAGACTCCAGTCTGTAACTCCCTCCCAGGTATCTGTTATTCTGTATATAACCCACCCCGAACCCCTTGATTAGATTCCGGTCTGTAACCCCCTCCCGGGTATCTGTTATTCTGTATACAACCCACCCCGAACCCCTCGATTAGATTCCAGTCTGTAACTCCCTCCCGGGTATCTGTTATTCTGTATATAACCCACCCCGAACCCCTCGATTAGATTCCAGTCTGTAACTCCCTCCTGGGGTATCTGTGATTCTGTATATAACCCACCCCGAACCCCTCGATTAGATTCCAGTCTGTAACTCCCTCCCGGGTATCTGTTATTCTGTATATAACCCACCCCGAACCCCTCGATTAGATTCCAGTCTGTAACTCCCTCCCGGGGTGTCTGTTAGTCTGTATATAACCCACCCAGAACCCCTCGATTAGATTCCAGTCTGTAACTCGCTCCCGGGTATCTGTTATTCTGTATATAACCCACCCCGAACCCCTCGATGAGATTCCAGTCTGTAACTCCCTCCCGGGGTATCTGTTATTCTGTATATAACCCACCCTGAACCCCTCGATTAGATTCCAGTCTGTAACTCCCTCCCGGGTATCTGTTATTCTGTATATAACCCACACCCCGAACCCCTCGATTATATTCCAGTCTGTAACTCCCTCCCGGGGTATCTGTTATTCTGTAGATAACCCACCCCGAACTCCTCGATTAGATTCCAGTCTGTTACTCCCTCCCGGGTATCTGTCATTCTGTATGTAACCCACCCCGAACCCCTCGATTAGATTCCAGTCTGTAACTCCCTCCTGAGTATCTGTTATTCTGTATATAAACCCCACCCCGAACCCCTCGATTAGATTCCAGTCTGTAACTCCCTCCCGGGTATCTGTTATTCTGTATATAACCCACCCCAAACCCCTCGATAAGATTCCAGTCTGTAACTCCCTCCTGGGTATCTGTTATTCTGTATATAACCCACCCCAAACCCCTCGATAAGATTCCAGTCTGTAACTCCCTCCCGGTATCTGTTATTCTGTATATAACCCACCCCGAACCCCTCGATTAGATTCCAGTCTGTAACTCCCTCCCGGATATCTGTTATTCTGTATATAACCCACCCCGAACCCCTCGATTAGATTCCAGTCTGTTACTCCCTCCCGGGTATCTGTTATTCTGTATATAACCCACCCCGAACCCCTCGATTAGATTCCAGTCTGTAACTCCCTCCCGGGGTATCTGTTATTCTGTATATAACCCACCCCGAACCCCTCGATTAGATTCCAGTCTGTAACTCCCTCCCGGGTATCTGTTATTCTGTATATACCCCACCCCGAACCCCTCGATTAGATTCCAGTCTGTAACTCCCTCCCGGATATCTGTTATTCTGTATATAACCCACCCCGAACCCCTCGATTAGATTCCAGTCTGTAACTCCCTCCCGGATATCTGTTATTCTGTATATAACCCACCCCGAACCCCTCGATTAGATTCCAGTCTGTAACTCCCTCCCGAGTATCTGTTATTCTGTATATAACCCACCCCGAACCCCTCGATTAGATTCCAGTCTGTAACTCCCTCCCGAGTATCTGTTATTCTGTATATAACCCACCCCGAACCCCTCGATTACATTCCAGTCTGTAACTCCCTCCCGGGGTATCTGTTATTCTGTATATAACCCACCCCGAACCCCTCGATTAGATTCCAGTCTGTAACTCCCTCCCGGGTATCTGTTATTCTGTATATAACCCACCCCGAACCCCTCGATTAGATTCCAGTCTGTAACTCTCTCCTGGGTATCTGTTATTCTGTATATAACCCACCCCGAACCCCTCGATTAGATTCCAGTCTGTAACTCCCTCCCGGGTATCTGTTATTCTGTATATAACCCACCCCGAACCCCTCGATTAGATTCCAGTCTGTAACTCCCTCCCGGGTATCTGTTATTCTGTATATATCCCACCCCAAACCCCTCGATTAGATTTCAGTCTGTAACTCCCTCCCGAGTATCTGTTATTCTGTATATAACCCACCCCGAACCCCTCGATTAGATTCCAGTCTGTAACTCCCTCCCGGGGTATCTGTTATTCTGTATATAACCCACCCCGAACCCCTCGATTAGATTCCAGTCTGTAACTCCCTCCCGGGTATCTGTTATTCTGTATATAACCCACCCCGAACCCCTCGATTAGACTCCAGTCTGTAATTCCCTCCCGGGTATCTGTTATTCTGTATATAACCCACCCCGAACCCCTCGATTAGATTCCAGTCTGTAACTCTCTCCTGGGTATCTGTTATTCTGTATATAACCCACTCCGAACCCCTCGATTAGATTCCAGTCTGTAACTCCCTCCCGGGTATCTGTTATTCTGTATATAACCCACCCCGAACCCCTCGATTAGATTCCAGTCTGTAACTCCCTCCCGGGAATCTGTTATTCTGTATATAACCCACCCTGAAAAACCCAATTAGATTCCAGTCTGTAACTCCCTCCCGGGTATCTGTTATTCTGTATATAACCCCCCCGAACCACTCGATTAGATTCCAGTCTGTAACTCCCTCCCAGGTGATGATGCCAATGGTGGTTGCTAGGAGTGGGATGTGTCTCCCCGTGGGCTATGCGAAAATACAGAATTCTTGCATAAAAATATCCCATCCCTGCGTCAGCGATGTGTGCGGGTGTTGAATATCTTGCCAGGGGATCCCTGCCGGGATTGTGAAGATAATATCTTCCCGTTTTAAGCTGCAGCACAGCACTGATGCCTGGCAACCCCGTCACCATGACGTCAAGCTTCCCGAGGATTCTCGGCCTACTGAGGCCTACTAGTTAAGGCTTCGCTACTCCGACGCCGGGTAATGGGCCCTCACCACGGGGCTCCCTCTCTCTGTCCCCTCCTCCAGCCCCTGCACGCAATTCCCAAACCACCCCCGGATTGCCGTTGCTTTTCCCTCGCACCCATCACCACCCCTGTTGTCGGCCGTCACAAGCCGCAATCCCCCACCCTGTCTTGCTTTTTGCACAGCAAGATCCCAGGAACAGCAATGCGGGTCTGACCTAGTCCTTGTGTGTGAGTGTGTGTGTGTGTGTGTGTGTCTGAGAGTGTATATGTGTCTGTGTGTGTGTGCACGCGCATGTGTGTGTTTGTCTGACAGTGTATATGTGTCTGTGTCAGTGTGCGTGTGTGTGTACATATATCTGTGTGAGTGTGTGCCTGTGTCTGTGTGTGTGAATGAGTGTGTGTGTGTGTGTGTTGGTCTGTGTGCGTGTGTCACAGAGTCATAGAGATGTATAGCACGGAAACAGACCCTTCGGTCCAACCCGTCCATGCTGACCCAGATACGCCAACCCAATCTAGTCCCACCTGCCAGCACCTGGCCCATATCCCTCCAAACCCTTCCTATCCATGTCCCCATCCAAATGCCTCTTAAATGTTGCAATTGTACCCGCCTCCACCACTTCCTTTGGCAGCTCATTCCATACACACACCACCCTCTGTGTGAAAACGTTGCCCCTTAGGTCTCTTTTATATCTTTCCCCTCTCACCCTAAACCTATGCCCCTCTAGTTCTGGACTCCCCCACCCCAGGGAAAAGACCTCATCTATTTACCCTATCCATGCCCCTCATGATTTTATAAACCTCTGTAAGGTCACCCCTCACCCTCCGACGCTCCAGGGAAAACAGCCCCGGCCTGTTCAGCCTCTCCCTGTAGCTCAAATCCTCCAACCCTGTCAACATCCTTGTAAATCTTTTCTGAACCCTTTCAAGTTTCACAACATCCTTCCTATAGCAGGGAGACCAGAATTGAACACAATATTCCAACAGTGGCCTAACCAATGTCCTGTACAGCCACAACATGACCTCCCAACTCCTGTACTCAATACTCTGACCAATAAAGGAAAGCATACCAAACGCTGCCTTCACTATCCTATCTACCTGTGACTCCACTTTCAAGGAGCTATGAACCTGCACTCCAAGGTCTCTTTGTTCAACAACGCTCCCTAGGACCTTACCATTAAGTGTAAAAGTCCTGCTAAGATTTGCTTTCCCAAAATGCAGCACCTCACATTTATCTGAATTAAACTCCCTCTGCCACTTCTCAGCCCATTGGCCCATCTGGTCCAGATCCTGTTGTAATCTGAGGTAACCCTCTTTGCTGTCCACTACACCTCCAATTTTGGTGTCATCTACAAACTTACTAACTGTACTTCTTATCTTCGCATCCAAATCATTTATATAAATGATGAAAAGTAGAGGGCCCAGCACCGATCCTTGTGGCACTCCACTGGTCACAGGCCTCCAGTCTGAAAAACAACCCTCCACCACCACCCTCTGTCTTCTACCTTTGAGCCAGTTCTGTCTCCAAGTGGCTAGTTCCCCCTGTATTCCGTGAAATCTAACCTTGCTGACCAGTCTCCCATGGGGAACCTTGTCGAACGCCTTACTGAAGTCCATATAGATCCCATCTACCACTCTACCCTCATCAATCCTCTTTGTTACTTCTTCAAAAACCTCAATCAAGTTTGTGAGACATGATTTCCCACACACAAAGCCATGTTGACTATCCCGAATCAGTCCTTGCCTTTCCAAATACATGTACATCCTGTCCCTCAGGATTCCCTCCAACAACTTGCCCACCACCGAGGTCAGGCTCACCAGTCTATAGTTCCCTGGCTTGTCCTTACCGCCCTTCTTAAACAGTGGCACCACGTTAGCCAACCTCAAGTCTTCCGGCACCTCACCTGTGACTATCGATGGTACAAAGTATGTGTTTAAGAATGTGTGTGTGTGTATATGGGCATGTATGTGTGTGATGGTGTCTGTACATGTCAGTGTGTGAGATTTGATCCCATCTGGATTTATTATCGTCACATGTACCTAGGTACAGTGAAATGATCTGTTTTGTGAGCAGTACGGGCAGATCAGAGCACACAAAGTGCAATAGGGTGATGGAATAGAGCAAGGATTATAACGTTAAACTGCACTGAGAGTGAGATCAATATTAAATTTAATATTTGAGGGGTTCATTCAGCAGCTGCTCTTCAATCTGTCGGTCTGTGTTACATCTGCACCCCAATGGAATTTGGTGGTTGGGAGAGGGGGTGAGAGGGGTCATCAATACTGGCTGTACTCCTAGGCCGTGGGAAGTGTAGGTGGGGGGGTCACTGGGTGGGATGGACTGGGCTGCATTGACCTGAGTACATGTGAGTAAGTGTGCATCTGCGGGGGAGGGTGTATTACTCAGATAATGAATGTGTGTGTGTGTAAAAAACTGGGGGGGGGTGTTACTGAGCGTGTGGAGGTGTGTGTGTGACTGTGTCTATAGAGATGTGTGTGTGTTACTGTATTTATGGAGGTGTGTGTGTTACTGTGTGTATGGAGGTGTGTGTGTGTCACTGTGTGTATGGAGGTGTGTGTGTGTTACTGTGTGTATGGAGGTGTGTGTGTGTCACTGTGTCTATGGAGGTGTGTGTGTGTCACTGTGTGTATGGAGGTGTGTGTGTGTTACTGTGTGTATGGAGGTGTGTGTGTGTCACTGTGTGTATGGAGGTGTGTGTGTTACTGTGTGTATGGAGGTGTGTGTGTGTTACTGTGTGTATGGAGGTGTGTGTGTTACTGTGTGTATGGAGGTGTGTGTGTGTTACTGTGTGTATGGAGGTGTGTGTGTGTTACTGTGTGTATGGAGGTGTGTGTGTTACTGTGTGTATGGAGGTGTGTGTGTTACAGTGTGTATGGTGGTGTGTGTGTGTTACTGTGTGTATGGAGGTGTGTGTGTTACTGTGTGTATGGAGGTGTGTGTGTGTCACTGTGTGTATGGAGGTGTGTGTGTTACTGTGTGTATGGAGGTGTGTGTGTGTTAGAGTGTGTATGGTGGTGTGTGTGTGTTACTGTGTGTATGGAGGTGTGTGTGTTACTGTGTGTATGGAGGTGTGTGTGTGTTACTATGTGTATGGAGGAGTGTGTGTTACTGTGTGTATGGAGGTGTGTGTGTGTTACAGTGTATGGAGGTGTGTGTGTGTTACTGTGTGTATGGAGGTGTGTGTGTGTTACTGTGTGTATGGAGGTGTGTGTGTCACTGTGTGTATGGAAGTGTGTGTGTGTGTTACAGTGTGTATGGAGGTGTGTGTGTTACTGTGTGTATGGTGGTGTGTGTGTGTTACTGTGTGTATGGAGGTGTGTGTGTTACTGTGTGTATGGAGGTGTGTGTGTGTTACTGTGTGTATGGAGGTGTGTGTGTGTCACTGTGTGTATGGAGGTGTGTGTGTGTTACTGTGTGTATGGAGGAGTGTGTGTTACTGTGTGTATGGAGGTGTGTGTGTGTTACAGTGTATGGAGGTGTGTGTGTGTTACTGTGTGTATGGAGGTGTGTGTGTGTTACTGTGTGTATGGAGGTGTGTGTGTCACTGTGTGTATGGAAGTGTGTGTGTGTGTTACAGTGTGTATGGAGGTGTGTGTGTTACTGTGTGTATGGTGGTGTGTGTGTGTTACTGTGTGTATGGAGGTGTGTGTGTTACTGTGTGTATGGAGGTGTGTGTGATACTGTGTGTATGGAGGTGTGTGTGTGTCACTGTGTGTATGGAGGTGTGTGTGTTACTGTGTGTATGGAGGTGTGTGTGTGTCACTGTGTGTATGGAGGTGTGTGTGTGTTACTGTGTGTATGGAGGTGTGTGTGTCTCACTGTGTGTATGGAGGTGTGTGTGTGTCACTGTGTGTATGGAGGTGTGTGTGTTACTGTGTGTATGGAGGTGTGTGTGTTACTGTGTGTATGGAGGTGTGTGTGTGTCACTGTGTGTATGGAGGTGTGTGTGTGTTACTGTGTGTATGGAGGTGTGTGTGTGTCACTGTGTGTATGGAGGTGTGTGTGTTACTGTGTGTATGGAGGTGTGTGTGTGTTACTGTGTGTATGGAGGTGTGTGTGTGTCACTGTGTGTATGGAGGTGTGTGTGTGTTACTGTGTGTATGGAGGTGTGTGTGTGTCACTGTGTGTATGGAGGTGTGTGTGTTACTGTGTGTATGGAGGTGTGTGTGTCACTGTGTGTATGGAGGTGTGTGTGTCACTGTGTGTATGGAGGTGTGTGTGTCACTGTGTGTATGGAGGTGTGTGTGTGTCACTGTGTGTATGGAGGTGTGTGTGTGTTACTGTGTGTATGGAGGTGTGTGTGTCTCACTGTGTGTATGGAGGTGTGTGTGTGTCACTGTGTGTATGGAGGTGTGTGTGTTACTGGGTGTATGGAGGTGTGTGTGTTACTGTGTGTTTTGGAGGTGTGTGTGTTACTGTGTGTATGGAGGTGTGTGTGTTACAGTGTGTATGGAGGTGTGTGTGTGTTACTGTGTGTATGGAGGTGTGTGTGTGTTACTGTGTGTATGGAGGTGTGTGTGTTACTGTGTGTATGGAGGTGTGTGTGTGTTACTGTGTGTATGGAGGTGTGTGTGTTACTGTGTGTATGGAGGTGTGTGTGTCACTGTGTGTATGGAGGTGTGTGTGTGTTACTGTGTGTATGGAGGTGTGTGTGTGTTACTGTGTGTATGGAGGTGTGTGTGTTACTGTGTGTATGGAGGTGTGTGTGTGTCACTGTGTGTATGGAGGTGTGTGTGTGTCACTGTGTGTATGGAGGTGTGTGTGTGTTACTGTGTGTATGGAGGTGTGTGTGTGTTACTGTGTGTATGGAGGTGTGTGTGTGTTACTGTGTGTATGGAGGTGTGTGTGTTACTGTGTGTATGGAGGTGTGTGTGTGTTACTGTGTGTATGGAGGTGTGTGTGTTACTGTGTGTATGGAGGTGTGTGTGTGTTACTGTGTGTATGGAGGTGTGTGTGTTACTGTGTGTATGGAGGTGTGTGTGTGTTACTGTGTGTATGGAGGTGTGTGTGTGTTACTGTGTGTATGGAGGTGTGTGTGTGTGTGTGTGAGTTTGAGTGTGAGTTTGAGTGTGAGTGTGAGTGTGTGGGAGTGTGTTCCTCCTCCCCTCCCAGGTGCATTCCAGGGGACATTCTGCTGAGACAGGTCTCCACACAATCCCAGATCTACTCAGTGAAGCATAAACAACATAGTTATTTCTCAGTCACAGTGTGTCACCCCCTTCAACCACACACCGCCCCACTCCCTCAGCACTGACCCTCCCACAGTGCCCGCTCCCTCAGCACTGACCCTCCAACCACACCGCCCCGCTCCCTCAGCACTGACCCTCCCACACCGACCCACTCCCTCAGCACTGACCCTCCCACAGTGCCCACTCCCTCAGCACTGACCCTCCCACAGTGCCCACACCCTCAGCACTGACCCTCCCACAGTGCCCGCTCCCTCAGCATTGACCCTCCCACAGTGCCCACTCCCTCAGCACTGACCCTCCCACAGCGCCCGCTCCCTCAGCACTGACCCTCCCACAGTGCCCACTGCCTCAGCACTGACCCTCCGACAGTGCCCACTCCCTCAGCACTGACCCTCCCACAGTGCCCACTCCCTCAGCACTGACCCTCCCACAGTGCCCACTCCCTCAGTACTAACCCTCCCACAGTGCCCACTCCCTCAGCACTGACCCTCCCACAGCGCCCACTCCCTCAGCACTGACCCTCCCACAGCACCCACTCCCTCAGCACTGACCCTCCCACAGCACCCACTCCCTCAGCACTGACCATCCCACAGCACGCACTCCCTCAGCACTGACCCTCCCATAGCACCCACTCCCTCAGCACTGACCCTCCCACAGTGCCCACTCCCTCAGCACTGACCCTCCCACAGTGCCCACTCCCTCAGCACTGACCCTCCCACAGCGCCCACTCCCTCAGCACTGACCCTCCCACAGCGGCCAGTCCCTCAGCACTGACCCTCTGACAGCGCCCGCTCCCTCAGCACTGACCCTCCCACAGCGCCCACTCCCTCAGCACTGACCCTCCGACAGCACCCACTCCCTCAGCACTGACCCTACGACAGCGCCCACTCCCTCAGCACTGACCCTCCCACAGCGCCCACTCCCTCAACACTGACCCTCCGACATCACCCACTCCCTCAGCACTGACCCTCCGACAGCGCCCACTCCTTCAGCACTGACCCTCCCACAGCACCCGCTCCCTCAGCACTGACCTCCGACAGCGCCCACTCCCTCAGCACTGACCCTCCCACAGCACCCACTCCCTCAGCACTGACCCTCTGACAGCACCCACTCCCTCAGCACTGACCCTACGACAGCGCCCACTCCCTCAGCACTGACCCTCCCACAGTTCCCGCTCCCTCAGCACTGACCCTCCCACAGCACCCACTCCTTCAGCACTGACGCTCCCACAGTTCCCGCTCCCTCAGCACTGACCCTCCGACAGCGCCCACTCCCTCAGCACTGACCCTCCCACAGCACCCACCCCCTCAGCACTGACCCTCCCACAGCGCCCACTCCCTCAGCACTGACCCTCCCACAGCGCCCACTCCCTCAGCACTGACCCTCCGACAGTGCCCACTCCCTCAGCACTGACCCTCCCTAAGTGCCCGCTCCCTCAGCACTGACCCTCCCACAGTGCCCACTCCCTCAGCACTGACCCTCCCACAGTGCCCACTCCCTCAGCACTGACCATCCCACAGCACCCACTCCCTCAGCACTGACCCTCCCACAGCACCCACTCCCTCAGCACTGACCCTCCCACAGTGCCCACTCCCTCAGCACTGACCCTCCGACAGCGCCCACTCCCTCAGCACTGACCCTCCCACAGCACCCACTCCCTCAGCACTGACCCTCCCACAGCACCCACTCCCTCAGCACTGACCCTCCCACAGTGCCCACTCCCTCAGCACTGACCGTCCCACAGCACCCGCTCCCTCTGCCCTGACCCTCCCACAGCGCCCACTCCCTCAGCACTGACCCTTCCACAAAACCCACTCCCTCAGCACTGACCCTCCGACAGCACCCACTCCCTCAGCACTGACCCTCCCACAGTGCCCACACCCTCAGCACTGACCCTCCCACAGCGCCCACTCCCTCAGCACTGACCCTTCCACAGTGCCCACTCCCTCAGCACTGACCCTCCCACAGTGCCCACTCCCTCAGCACTGACCCTCCCACAGCGCCCACTCCCTCAGCACTGACCCCACCACAGTGCCCACTCCCTCAGCACTGACCCTCCCACAGCGCCCACTCCCTCAGCACTGACCCTCCCACAGCGGCCACTCCCTCAGCACTGACCCTCCCACAGTGCACACTCCCTCAGCACTGACCCTTTGACAGCGCCCACTCCCTTAGCACTGACCCTCCGACAGCGCCCACTCCCTCAGCACTGACCCTCCCACAGCACCCACTCCCTCAGCACTGACCCTCCGACAGCACCCACTCCCTCAGCACTGACCCTCCCACAGCGCCCACTCCCTCAGCACTGACCCTCCGACAGCGCCCACTCCCTCAGCACTGACCCTACGACAGCGCCCACTCCCTCAGCACTGACCCTCCGACAGCACCCACTCCCTCAGCACTGACCCTCCGACAGCGCCCACTCTCTCAGCACTGACCCTCCAACAGCGCCCACTCCTTCAGCACTGACCCTCCCACAGCACCCGCTCCCTCAGCACTGACCCTCCCACAGCACCCACTCCCTCAGCACTGACCCTCCGACAGCACCCACTCCCTCAGCACTGACCCTTCCACAGCGCCCACTCCCTCAGCACTGACCCTCCCACAGCACCCACTCCCTCAGCACTGACCCTCTCACAGCACCCACTCCCTCAGCACTGACCTTCTCACAGCTCCAACTCCCTCAGCACTGACCCTCCGACAGCGCCCACTCCCTCCGCACTGACCCTCTCACAGCACCCACTCCCTCAGCACTGACCCTCTCACAGCTCCCACTCCCTCAGCACTGACCCTCCGACAGCACCCACTCCCTCAGCACTGACCCTCTCACAGCTCCCACTCCCTCAGCACTGACCCTCCGACAGTGCCCACTCCCTCAGCACTGACCCTCCCACAGCGCCCACTCCCTCAGCACTGACCCTCCCACAGCGCCCACTCCCTCAGCACTGACCCTCCCACAGCGCCCACTCCCTCAGCACTGACCCTCCCACAGCGCCCACTCCCTCAGCACTGACCCTCCCACAGTGCCCACTCCCTCAGCACTGACCCTCCCACATCGCCCACGTCCCTCAGCACTGACCCTCCCACAGTGCCCACTCCCTCAGCACTGACCCTCCCACAGTGCCCACTCCCTCAGCACTGACCATCCCACAGCACCCACTCCCTCAGCACTGACCCTCCCACAGCACCCACTCCCTCAGCACTGACCCTCCCACAGCGCCCACTCCCTCAGCACTGACCCTCCGACAGCGCCCACTCCCTCAGCACTGACCCTCCCACAGCACCCACTCCCTCAGCACTGACCCTCCCACAGCACCCACTCCCTCAGCACTGACCCTCCCACAGTGCCCACTCCCTCAGCACTGACCGTCCCACAGCACCCGCTCCCTCTGCCCTGACCCTCCCACAGCGCCCACTCCCTCAGCACTGACCCTTCCACAAAACCCACTCCCTCAGCACTGACCCTCCGACAGCACCCACTCCCTCAGCACTGACCCTCCCACAGTGCCCACACCCTCAGCACTGACCCTCCCACAGCGCCCACTCCCTCAGCACTGACCCTTCCACAGTGCCCACTCCCTCAGCACTGACCCTCCCACAGCGCCCACTCCCTCAGCACTGACCCCACCACAGTGCCCACTCCCTCAGCACTGACCCTCCCACAGCGCCCACTCCCTCAGCACTGACCCTCCCACAGCGGCCACTCCCTCAGCACTGACCCTCCCACAGTGCACACTCCCTCAGCACTGACCCTTTGACAGCGCCCACTCCCTTAGCACTGACCCTCCGACAGCGCCCACTCCCTCAGCACTGACCCTCCCACAGCACCCACTCCCTCAGCACTGACCCTCCCACAGCACACACTCCCTCAGCACTGACCCTCCCACAGCGCCCACTCCCTCAGCACTGACCCTCCGACAGCGCCCACTCCCTCAGCACTGACCCTACGACAGCGCCCACTCCCTCAGCACTGACCCTCCGACAGCACCCACTCCCTCAGCACTGACCCTCCGACAGCGCCCACTCTCTCAGCACTGACCCTCCAACAGCGCCCACTCCTTCAGCACTGACCCTCCCACAGCACCCGCTCCCTCAGCACTGACCCTCCCACAGCACCCACTCCCTCAGCACTGACCCTCCGACAGCACCCACTCCCTCAGCACTGACCCTTCCACAGCGCCCACTCCCTCAGCACTGACCCTCCCACAGCACCCACTCCCTCAGCACTGACCCTCTCACAGCACCCACTCCCTCAGCACTGACCTTCTCACAGCTCCAACTCCCTCAGCACTGACCCTCCGACAGCGCCCACTCCCTCCGCACTGACCCTCTCACAGCACCCACTCCCTCAGCACTGACCCTCTCACAGCTCCCACTCCCTCAGCACTGACCCTCCGACAGCACCCACTCCCTCAGCACTGACCCTCTCACAGCTCCCACTCCCTCAGCACTGACCCTCCGACAGTGCCCACTCCCTCAGCACTGACCCTCCCACAGCGCCCACTCCCTCAGCACTGACCCTCCCACAGCGCCCACTCCTTCAGCACTGACCCTCCCACAGCGCCCACTCCCTCAGCACTGACCCTCCCACAGCGCCCACTCCCTCAGCACTGACCCTCCGACAGCACCCACTCCCTCAGCACTGACCCTCCCACAGCTCCCACTCCCTCAGCACTGACCCTCCCACAGCTCCCACTCCCTCAGCACTGACCCTCTCACATCACCCATTCACTCAGCACTGACCCTACGACAGCGCCCACTCCCTCAGCACTGACCCTCCCACAGCACCCACTCCCTCAGCACTGACCCTCCCACAGCACCCACTCCCTCAGCACTGACCCTCCCACAGTGCCCACTCCCTCAGCACTGACCCTCCCACAGTGCCCACTCCCTCAGCACTGACCCTCCCACAGCACCCGCTCCCTCTGCCCTGACCTTCCCACAGCGCCCACTCCCTCAGCACTGACCCTTCCACAAAACCCACTCCCTCAGCACTGACCCTCCGACAGCACCCACTCCCTCAGCACTGACCCTTCCACAGTGCCCACTCCCTCAGCACTGACCCTCCCACAGTGCCCACTCCCTCAGCACTGACCCTCTGACAGCGCCCACTCCCTTAGCACTGACCCTCCGACAGCGCCCACTCCCTCAGCACTGACCCTCCCACAGCGCCCACTCCCTCAGCACTGACCCTACGACAGCGCCCACTCCCTCAGCACTGACCCTCCCACAGCGCCCACTCCCTCAGCACTGACCCTCCCACAGTGCCCACTCCCTCAGCACTGACCCTCCCACATCGCCCACTCCCTCAGCACTGACCCTCCCACGGCGCCCACTCCCTCAGCACTGACTCTCCCACAGTGCCCACTCCCTCAGCACTGACACTCCCACAGTGCCCACTCCCTCAGCACTGACCCTCCCACAGCGCCCACACCCTCAGCACTGACCCTTCCACAGTGCCCACTCCCTCAGCACTGACCCTCCCACAGCGCCCACTCCCCCAGCACTGACCCTCCCACAGCGGCCACTCCCTCAGCACTGACCCTCTGACAGCGCCCACTCCCTCAGCACTGACCCTCCCACAGCGCCCACTCCCTCAGCACTGACCCTCCGACAGCACCCACTCCCTCAGCACTGACCCTCCGACAGCGCCCAATCCCTCAGCACTGACCCTCCGACAGCGCCCACTCCTTCAGCACTGACCCTCCCACAGCACCCGCTCCCTCAGCACTGACCTCCGACAGCGCCCACTCCCTCAGCACTGACCCTCCCACAGCTCCCACTCCCTCAGCACTGACCCTCCCACAGCACCCACTCCCTCAGCACTGACCTCCGACAGTGCCCACTCCCTCAGCACTGACCCTCCCACAGCTCCCACTCCCTCAGCACTGACCCTCCCACAGCTCCCACTCCCTCAGCACTGACCCTCTCACATCACCCATTCACTCAGCACTGACCCTCCCACAGCACCCACTCCTTCAGCACTGACCCTCCCACAGCACCCACTCCCTCAGCACTGACCCTCCGACAGCACCCACTCCCTCAGCACTGACCCTACGACAGCGCCCACTCCCTCAGCACTGACCCTCCCACGGCGCCCACTCCCTCAGCACTGACCCTCCCACAGCACCCACTCCCTCAGCACTGACCCTCCCACAGCGCCCACTCCCTCAGCACTGACCCTCCCACAGCGCCCACTCCCTCAGCACTGACCCTCCGACAGTGCCCACTCCCTCAGCACTGACCCTCCCTAAGTGCCCGCTCCCTCAGCACTGACCCTAACACAGTGCCCACTCCCTCACCACTGACCCTCCCACAGTGCCCACTCCCTCAGCACTGACCCTCCCACAGTGCCCACTCCCTCAGCACTGACCATCCCACAGCACCCACTCCCTCAGCACTGACCCTCCCACAGCACCCACTCCCTCAGCACTGACCCTCCCACAGCGCCCACTCCCTCAGCACTGACCCTCCCACAGCACCCACTCCCTCAGCACTGACTCTCCCACAGCACCCACTCCCTCAGCACTGACCCTCCCACAGCACCCACTCCCTCAGCACTGACCCTCCCACAGTGCCCACTCCCTCAGCACTGACCCTCCCACAGTGCCCACTCCCTCAGCACTGACCCTCCCACAGCACCCGCTCCCTCTGCCCTGACCCTCCCACAGCGCCCACTCCCTCAGCACTGACCCTTCCACAAAACCCACTCCCTCAGCACTGACCCTCCGACAGTGCCCACTCCCTCAGCACTGACCCTCTGACAGCGCCCACTCCCTTAGCACTGACCCTCCGACAGCGCCCACTCCCTCAGCACTGACCCTCCCACAGCGCCCACTCCCTCAGCACTGACCCTACGACAGCGCCCACTCCCTCAGCACTGACCCTCCGACAGCACCCACTCCCTCAGCACTGACCCTCCGACAGCGCCCACTCTCTCAGCACTGACCCTCCAACAGCGCCCACTCCTTCAGCACTGACCCTCCCACAGCACCCGCTCCCTCTGCCCTGACCCTCCCACAGCGCCCACTCCCTCAGCACTGACCCTTCCACAAAACCCACTCCCTCAGCACTGACCCTCCGACAGTGCCCACTCCCTCAGCACTGACCCTCTGACAGCGCCCACTCCCTTAGCACTGACCCTCCGACAGCGCCCACTCCCTCAGCACTGACCCTCCGACAGCACCCACTCCCTCAGCACTGACCTCCGACAGTGCCCACTCCCTCAGCACTGACCCTCCGACAGCACCCACTCCCTCAGCACTGACCCTTCCACAGCGCCCACTCCCTCAGCACTGACCCTCCCACAGCGCCCACTCCCTCAGCACTGACCCTCCCACAGCGCCCGCTCCCTCAGCACTGACCCTCCGACAGCACCCACTCCCTCAGCACTGACCCTCCCACAGTGCCCACTCCCTCAGCACTGACCCTCCCACGGCGCCCACTCCCACAGCACTGACCCTCCGACAGCACCCACTCCCTCAGCACTGACCCTACGACAGCGCCCACTCCCTCAGCACTGACCCTCCCACGGCGCCCACTCCCTCAGCACTGACTCTCCCACAGCGCCCACTCCCTCAGCACTGACCCTTCCACAGAACCCACTCCCTCAGCACTGACCCTCCTACAGTGCCCACTCCCTCAGCACTGACCCTCCCACAGTGCCCACACCCTCAGCACTGACCCTCCCACAGCGCCCACTCCCTCAGCACTGACCCTTCCACAGTGCCCACTCCCTCAGCACTGACCCTCCCACAGTGCCCACTCCCTCAGCACTGACCCTCCCACAGCCCCCACTCCCTCAGCACTGACCCTCCCACAGCGCCCGCTCCCTCAGCACTGACCCTCCCACAGCCCCCACTCCCTCAGCACTGACCCTCCCACAGCGCCCGCTCCCTCAGCACTGACCCTCCGACAGCACCCGCACCCTCAGCACTGACCCTCCCACACCGCCCCACTCCCTCAGCACTGACCCTCCTACAGCCCCCACTTCCTCAGCACTGACCCTCCCACACCGCCCCACTCCCTCAGCACTGACCCTCCCACAGTGCCCACTCCCTCAGCACTGACCCTCCCACAGCGCCCACTCCTTCAGCACTGACCCTCCCACAGAGCCCACTCCCTCAGCACTGACCCTCCCACAGCGCCCACTCCCTCAGCACTGACCCTCCCACAGCGCCCACTCCCTCAGCACTGACCCTCCCACAGCGCCCACTCCCTCAGCACTGACCCTCCCACAGCGCCCACTCCCTCAGCACAGACCCTCCCACAGCGCCCACTCCCTCAGCACTGACCCTTGTCTGTCTCCTCCTTACTGACTGTCGATCTAGTTGCCTGTTGCTAACAGCCTGTGATGGGGCTGGGAGTGGGAATGTGTTTGATATCTCCCTGAGATCAGTCCCAGTTCACTCTGTGGAGTGTTTACTGCATGTCCCAGATTTCATCTGGAAAGTTCCGGCAGCTTGGGAGATGGGGAATTTGTCAAGCGGGGATGTGGGTCCCTCGGAGATGTGTCTGGGTTAATTGCTGTGAGATTCTGGGATGTGTTCATGGAGACAGGATCAGAGACAGAGAGAGAGAAACAAACACAGCCCACTGTCCCCAGTGAGCTCCGACTCTCTCTCTCTCGCTCACACACTCACACACACACACACTCAAACACACTCAAACACACACACACTCACACTCATTCACACACACGCACACACACTCACAAACTCACACACGTACACGCACACACACACACACACACACACTCTCACACACTCACACACACACTCACACACACACACTCTCACACATACACATGCTCTCACACACACTCTCACATACACTCACACACATACACACACACGCTCTCACACACATACACACACTCTCTCACACACACTCCAGTATAGGAGCAGTCCATTCACCCCATCGTGTCCACACCGACCTCTCTGAAGAGCATCCCAGCGCATCCCCGTCATCTCGTATTTTCCCCACAGCCAATCCACCCTAACCTGCACATCCCTGGGCACTATGGGACAATTTAGCATGGCCAATCCACCCTAACCTGCACATCCCTGGGCACTACAGGACAATTTAGCATGGCCAATCCACCCTAACCTGCACATCCCTGGGGCACTGTGGGACAATTTAGCATGGCCAATCCACCCTAACCTGTACATCCCTGGGGCACTATGGGACAATTTAGCATGGCCAATCCCCCCTAACCTGTACATCCCTGGGCACTATGGGACAATTTAGCATGGCCAATCCACCCTAACCTGCACATCCCTGGGCACTACAGGACAATTTAGCATGGCCAATCCCCCCTAACCTGTACATCCCTGGGCACTATGGGACAATTTAGCATGGCCAATCCACCCTAACCTGCACATACCTGGGCACTACGGGACAATTTAGCATGGCCAATCCACCCTAACCTGTACATCCCTGGACACTATGGGACAATTTAGCATGGCCAATCCACCCTAACCTGCACATCCCTGGGCACTACGGGGCAATTTAGCATGGCCAATCCACCCTAACCTGCACATACCTGGGCACTACGGGACAATTTAGCATGGCCAATCCACCCTGACCTGCACATCTTTGGACTGTGGGAGGAAACTGGAGCACCCGGAGGAAACCCACGCAGACACTGGGGGGGGGGGGGAGAATGTGCAAACCCCACACAGACAGTCGCCCCCCGAGGTGGGGGGGGGAATCGAACCTGGGTCACTGTCGCCGTGAGGCAGCGGCGATCACCGCTGAGCCCGAAAATGTGACAGTTCAGGGACAGAAGGGCTCAGTTTGAAATCCGTCTACCCGGCCCCAACCGAACTCAAAGCGAGTGGGAGATTTTGATGATGGAATCCCGTCCTTGTTTTGAAATTGTGATTCCGCACCCACACCACCTCCAGGCGGACAGAGCCAGGGGGAGAGAGGGACCCCTTCTCTCCGTGATTATAGTGGGAGCGATTCTCTCAGGAACACGGGCGCAACCTTAAAACCTCTTCACCTCGCTGTTCCGAGGAAGGGTCAGTGGGCACGAAATGTTTCTATCGCCAGTCTCAGGGCTGGAGCAGCTGGTTCACCCAACCCCTGCCCCCACCAGTTCATTCCTTTCTCGATTTTATTCAAAGGCCTCAGGCTCTCTCCCTCTTGCTCACTGCACGGGAAGGTTCCCATTCCAGACCCCCAACCCCTGTGGGATGATCATAATATACAGAAGGAGTGGGTGCTGTGGGAGGGTCAGTGCTGAGGGAGTGGGTGCTGTGGGAGGGTCAGTGCTGAGGGAGTGGGTGCTGTCGGAGGGTCAGTGCTGAGGGAGTGGGCGCTGTGGGAGGGTCAGTGCTGAGGGAGTGGGTGCTGTGGGAGGGTCAGTGCTGAGGGAGTGGGTGCTGTGGGAGGGTCAGTGCTGAGGGAGTGGGAACTGTCAGAGGGTCAGTGCTGAGGGAGCGGGCGCTGTGGGAGGGTCAGTGCTGAGGGAGCGGGCGCTGTGGGAGGGTCAGTGCTGAGGGAGCGGGCGCTGTGGGAGGGTCAGTGCTGAGGGAGTGGGCGCTGTCGGAGGGTCAGTGCTGAGGGAGTGGGCGCTGTGGGAGGGTCAGTGCTGAGGGAGTGGGTGCTGTGGGAGGGTCAGTGCTGAGGGAGTGGGTGCTGTGGGAGGGTCAGTGCTGAGGGAGTGGGTGCTGTGGGAGGGTCAGTGCTGAGGGAGTGGGTGCTGTGGGAGGGTCAGTGCTGAGGGAGTGGGCGCTGTCGGAGGGTCAGTGCTGAGGGAGTGGGCGCTGTGGGAGGGTCAGTGCTGAGGGAGTGGGTGCTGTGGGAGGGTCAGTGCTGAGGGAGTGGGTGCTGTGGGAGGGTCAGTGCTGAGGGAGTGGGTGCTGTGGGAGGGTCAGTGCTGAGGGAGTGGGTGCTGTGGGAGGGTCAGTGCTGAGGGAGTGGGTGCTGTGGGAGGGTCAGTGCTGAGGGAGTGGGTGCTGTCGGAGGGTCAGTGCTGAGGGAGTGGGCGCTGTGGGAGGGTCAGTGCTGAGGGAGTGGGTGCTGTCGGAGGGTCAGTGCTGAGGGAGTGGGCGCTGTGGGAGGGTCAGTGCTGAGGGAGTGGGTGCTGTCGGAGGGTCAGCGCTGAGGGAGCGGGTGCTGTGGGAGGGTCAGTGCTGAGGGAGTGGGCGCTGTGGGAGGGTCAGTGCTGAGGGAGTGGGTGCTGTGGGAGGGTGAGTGCTGAGGGAGCGGGCGCTGTCGGAGGGTCAGTGCTGAGGGAGCGGGCGCTGTCAGAGGGTCAGTGCTGAGGGAGCGGGTGCTGTTGGAGGGTCAGTGCTGAGGGAGTGGGCGCTGTCGGAGAGTCAGTGCTGAGGGAGCGGGCGCTGTGGGAGGGTCAGTTTCTGTCGTTCGTGCCCACCCAGAGAGCAGAGACGATTATTTCTGTCTAATAAGCCCGTCGCTCGGTAAATCTCACAATTGGAGAAAGGTCAGACACTGTGGGCCAGAGAAATGTCGATGTGGAGGCTGGAAGCTGACAGTTAAGACACTGCTCCTTATTGTAGAGCACACTTAACGTGACCCAGAATGCAATTAAAATTCCAGCCTGCACAATTCCTCCATGACTGCATTCTCAAAGAACATACCTCATTAATCACCGAATGCTTCAATCTGGAACCAGCCACCATCCGCCTATCCCAGGACAGGGACAGCACGGGGTTAGATACAGAGTAAAGCTTCCTCTACACTGTCTCCCCCATCACAGGACAGGGACAGCACGGGGTTAGATACAGAGTAAAGCTCCATCTACGCACGAAGCCCGGCTCACTATCTGGCAGGTTTGTATTGTAGGGTAATTGGGCCTCATTATTGAGTTACAAAGCTTCCTCTACACTGTCCCCCCCATCACAGGACAGGGACAGCAAGGGGTTAGATACAGAGTAAAGCTCCCTCTACACTGTCCCCCCCCCCAGGGACAGGGAAAGCACGGGGTTAGATACAGAGTAAAGCTCCCTCTACACTGTCCCCTCCATCCCAGGGACAGGGACAGCACGGGGTTAGATACAGAGTAAAGCTCCCTCTACACTGTCCCCCCCGCCCCCATCCCAGGGACAGGGACTGCACGGGGTTAGATACAGAGTAAAGCTTCCTCTACACTGTCCCCCCCATCCCAGGGACAGGGACAGGGACAGCACGGGGTTAGATACAGAGTTAAGCTCCCTCTACACTGTCCCCTCCACATCCCAGGGACAGGGACAGCACGGGGTTAGATACAGAGTAAAGCTCCCTCTACACTGTCCCCTCCACATCCCAGGGACAGGGACAGCACGGGGTTAGATACAGAGTAAAGCTCCATCTACGCACGAAGCCTGGCTCACTATCTGGCAGGTTTGTATTGTAGGGTAATTGGGCCTCATTATTGAGTTACAAAGCTTCCTCTACACTGTCCCCCCCATCACAGGACAGGGACAGCAAGGGGTTAGATACAGAGTAAAGCTCCCTCTACACTGTCCCCCCCCCCCCCAGGGACAGGGAAAGCACGGGGTTAGATACAGAGTAAAGCTCCCTCTACACTGTCCCCTCCATCCCAGGGACAGGGACAGCACGGGGTTAGATACAGAGTAAAGCTCCCTCTACACTGTCCCCCCCCCCATCCCAGGGACAGGGACTGCACGGGGTTAGATACAGAGTAAAGCTCCCTCTACACTGTCCCCCCCATCCCAGGGACAGGGACAGGGACAGCACGGGGTTAGATACAGAGTTAAGCTCCCTCTACACTGTCCCCTCCACATCCCAGGGACAGGGACAGCACGGGGTTAGATACAGAGTAAAGCTCCATCTACACTGACCCCCCCATCCCAGGGGCAGGGACAGTACGGGGTTAGGTACAGAGTAAAGCTCCATCTACGCACTAAGCCCGGCTCAGTATCTGCCAGGTTTGTATTGTAGGGTAATTGGGCCTCATTGTTGAGTTACAAAGAACAGTCACCAGCCTTTTGTGTTGGGGAGGTGGAACATTATTGCTTCTGGCCTACTCAAAGGTTTCAAAGCCTTTGTCCCTCCCGTCGCCCGTGGCAACCGCCAACCTCCCCATCGGCATTAACCCCTCCTTCATCAGCCGACGCTCTCTGGAGAGGTGGATCCAGACCCCTCAGAGCGCCCCCTCCACTCTCCTCAAACCCCTTCCTGCTCCCCCCCCCCCCCCCCCCAAACCTCCGCCAACCCAGCATCCATTCCCACTCCCATGGTTCCCCTCCCCAACTCCCAAAGGTGGCCCTCCTAACACTCCCCCTCGGCCTCCCTCCCCCACCCCTCCATCCTTGCCCGCCCACCCCCAACTCATCCAGGACGTGTCCCCCCCCCCTCCCCCTCCCTCCCCCCCCCCCCTGTTTGACACAACCCCCTCGCTTTCTCCTTCACTGGGATCTCCGCCATTTTGAGTGTCATCCAGCATGGAGGACTGAGGATGGGTAACGCCCTCTCCTCTATCCCCGGCCTTCAACCTGGGGTCGGAGGGGAACTAGCAAAAAAAAAGGGGAGTTGGTGTCCCCCGTTTATCTGTCCCTCCGGAGGGTCAGAGGTGACAGGTTTGGAAGGTGTTGGCCGAGGATCCTCCGGGGTGAATTTTCAACCCCACCGTCCAATCTCCGCGGCCTCCATCTTAGAAAGCCCCACATCCTCGCTCCTTCACCTGTCCCCACCCCCATCCGAATTTCCTCTCGGCTTCCCGGATACCATCCGAGGTCTCAGGAAACACGTTGCGTGACCTCTGAACCCTGTGGAGGTGTCGGGCTGATCTCCCCCCCTTGGCGGTCCCGTCTGGAGTGGGGCCGCACGTTGCCTTCCTGCCTTCCGACAGAAGGTTCTGGAAGGTCAGGCACACGGAGGATGTGGAGGCAGGGAACAGGCCAGGATGACCCACCTCCCCCCCCCACCGAGTCCGTCAGCGATGGGGGATGGTGCAGGCACCACAGCAATGCAGCTTTTGAGGGATAGCGCTGACCACATACACACACACACACAAACTGACTCACACATACTCACACACTCACTCACATACACACAGACACACACTCACATACACACACACACTCACATACACACAGACACACACTCACTCACAGACACACACACACACTCACTCACATATACACAGACACACACACTCACTTACACACACACACTCACACACACACTCACTCACAGACACACACACACTCACTCACATACACACACACACTCACTCACAGACACACACACACACTCACATACACACAGACACATTTACACTCACATACACGCAGACACACACTCACTCACATACACACAGACACACACACACTCACATACACACAGACACATACACACACTCACTCGCATACACATACGCGCTCACAGACATACACACACTCACGCATA